>NW_024038975.1:997500-1002500 GCF_016077235.1 Cyprinodon tularosa | reverse complement strand
TATAGTATTATTTATAGAGTATGTTTATGTAGGTATATATATTTATTTTATGTATGTAGTTGTTGTGTAGATATAGATATATATATGTTTGTATTTGTATATATATATGTATGTTTTTGGTATGTATGGTTTATTTTTATGTTTGTTTAGGTATGTTATTTATATTATATTTGGATGTTGTTCGTTTGGAGTTATATATTTATATGTATGTATTTGGATGTATATTTTTATTAATATATGTTTTGTATATGTAGGTATATATTTATATGATTGTATTGGATATGTATGTATTATAGTATATGATATGTATGTTATGGTGTATTGATAGTTTCATATATGTATGTTTATGTAGGTATATATATAGTTTATGGATGGTGATGATATGTTTATATATATATATTGTATGTACGTGATGTATGTATTATTTTATATATTTATGTATGTATTTGTATGTTTATATATATATAAATTTTATTGGTTTTTATATGTTTTGTATAGTTATATTATATTTGTATGTATTTGTCTGGTTGATATATATTGATAGTGGAGAGAGATGTAGGTTGTGTTTTTATTGATTTGGTGAGTTATGTAGGGATATTTATATATATAGGGCAGATTTTTGTATGTATTTATATATATATATTTGTATATATTTTTTGTATAATATATATATGGTATTTATATTTTGAGGGTTATATATGTATGTATGATTATATTATATATGGATATATTTGTTGTATATTTATAATTTTTGTTTAGTATAGGTTTGGTTTTTTAATTTTAGTTTATTCTTTTATGTATTTAGTGTTGGGTTTTTTTTTAGATTGTTTGGTGATATATTTGTTTGTTTAGTTATATATATATGTTGATATTTGTTTATGTTTATATATTTTTATTTATGTTTATATATGTTTGTATATATTGTATATTTATGTATATATATGTATGTATATATATAATTTATATATGTATATTTATGTAGGTTTTTTTTTAGTAGATATGTATATTTTTTGTTGTTTATATATAGATTGTTTTGTATGTTTGGTTTTTTTTATTTATGTATATATAATGTATGTGATATATTATTTTTTATATGTATTTTTATTGTATGTTTTATATTTTATGATGTATATTATTGTTTATAGATATTATTTGGTTATATTTTGTAGGTTTATATATGTATGTAGTTATATGTATGTTTTATATGTTAGTATGATGTATTTGTATAGATTTGGTTGTATTTATATATTGGTTTGATATTTGGTATGTAGGTTATTTTTATGTATATATATGGATGTATATATATATTTGTTTACATTTTATGTTTTGTTTATAGAGATAGGTATATATTGTTTGTATATTAGATATATGTATATATATGTATGTATAGATTATATGTTGTTGATATATGTAGGTATATATTATATTTGTATTTATATGTATGTATATTATGTATGTAGATCTTGTATGTTTATTTTAATGTTATGTATATTTTGTATGTATTTGTTTATATATGTATATATATGCTATGTTTTTGTATTGAGAGGTTTGGTTATGTAGTATATGTATGTTTAGGTATGTATAAGAATATATATATATTGGATGGTAGGAGGTTTGGTGAGATTTTTTTATGTATGTTTTTGTATGTTAGATATATATTTATGTATGTTTATGTTTGTTTTGTATTGATATATATGGTTGTATTTGAAGTTATTTAGATATATATATGTTTGTATATTTTTGGTTTATTGATATTATATATGTATGTATATCGTATATATTTATATGGTTTTTTGTTGTATCGTAGTATATTTTGATTTGTATTTATTTGTATGTATATATTTATTATTATTTATATATGCGATATTTATGTATGCTATATTATATATATATTTTGTATATTTATGTTTGTATTTATATATATTTATATATATGTATATATATGTATGTATATATTAGATATATTATTTATGTATATATTGATGTATATTATATATATATATGTATGTATATGTATGTAATATATATATATATGTATGTATATGTATGTATTATATATATAGGTATCTATTTGTTTGTTATTTATTTATTTATATGTATGTCATATGTATGTATAGTATGTATGTATATGTATGTATATATTATAATAATGTATGTATATGTATGTTTATATAGTATATTTTATTGTTTGGTATGTTTGTTATTTATTATATTTATGTATGATATATGTAGGTTTATTTATATATATTTGTGATGTATAGGTTTGCTATATTTAGATTATATATGGATGTTTTTATATATTTTGTTGTTTGTATATTAGATATTTTTATGTATGTATAGGTAGGTAGTTTTTTTCTTGTTAGGGTTGGATTGTGTGATTGTAGAGATATATATTGTTGGTTGTATATGTATGTATATTTATTTTATTATGTATGTATATGTATGGTATTTATATATATATTTGTTATGTATCTGGTGGTAATTTCGATATTTATGGTTGTATATGTTTGTTTATTATATATTTAGGTATGTATATGTATGGTTATAGTTGTTTTATTTGTATGGATTTGTTTGTATATATTTATATTTATGTTGGTTTTTGTATGGATTGTTTATATATATATTTGGATTGATATGTGATGTATATATATTATAGAGATATATGTATTTTATGTTTGTTTTTTGTTGATATAGATATGTTTGTTATATGTATGTATATATTATATAGATGTATTTATATGTTTGTCTTTTGATATATATTTTATGTATATATAGGTATGTAGTCTATATATTTATATGTAGTTATTTTTATTTGTATATATATTATTATATATATTATTTGTATATATTGTAGTTGTATTATATTATTTTTATTGATGTATTTATTTGTATGTATATTTTTTTTATATATATGTATATTTTGTATGTTTATATATATTTATATGTATATTATGTTTGGTTTCTATTTTATTTTTGGAGATATAATGTTGGTTGTAATTGTTTATTTTATGTTACTTTTATGTTTGGATATAGATACTTTATGTTTATTATTGGTATGTTTGATTTTTTATATTGGTAAGTATTAATGTATGTATATTTATATATATGTATATATTATGTATGTAGATATATATATATGTATATATATGTTTGTTAGAGTATATATATGTTTTTATTGGTATTTGTATATTTATGTTTGTATTTTTTATATGTAGGTATATTTATGGATATGTATGATATTTTTGTATGTTTATATATTGATGTTTATATATTATGTATGTATATATAGGTAGGTATTATATTATGTAGGTATATATTTATGTATGTATATTATATGAATATGTATGTATGTATTGTATTGATTTATTTGGATTTATATATATTATGATATATATATATATGTATATAATATATATGTATATATTTGGTATGTATATTTATTATATATATAGGTTTATATATGTTTTTGTTCTTATCTTTATTCTTTTTATGTTTATATTTGTATGTATATTTTGATACTTTAGATGTATATATATGTATGTATTATAATATATATATTTATGTTTTTATATGTAGTATATATATAGATATATTATGTTTATTTCATGTTGGATATATTTTATTTTATAGGTATTTATTTTGTATGTATATAGATTTTTATATTGTCTTTATATTTGTTTGTAGTTTATATATATGTTTATATGATGTTTGTATATATAGATTTATGTTGATATTTGTATGTTTTATAGTATATTAGGTATATTTTTGAAGGTTATATATATTTATATGTATATATTATGTATGTTTATATATTATATGTTATAATATGTATGTTTAATTTATATGTATGTTTATTTTTGTATGGGTTTTTATATATGTATGTATTTATAGTGTATGTATATATTATATGTATGTATTTATATGTAGGTTATATATATGTATATTTTATGTTGTATTTATTTATTTATAGGGTATATGTTTGTATGTATATTATATTGATTATATATGTTTATGTATTTATGTTTAATATATATTTATATATGTATATGTATGTATGTAATTATTTATATTTATATGTATATGTATGGTAGGTTTAGATATTATTTTATAGGGTATATGTATGTATGTATGTATAGTTATATTTGTATTTATGTTTGTATGTTTATATTTTTATTATATGTATATGTATGTAGGTATATATATATATATATATATATTTATATTTATGTCTATGTTTTGTTTGTATCGTATATATATATATGTTTTATGTATGTAGGTATGTTATATATTTATATATATGTATTTGGTAGGGTTGTATATTATATATACTATATATATATATTTATATACTATATTATATTTGTATTTGTATGTTATGTTTGTTATTATAAATATGTATATGTTTGTATGTATGTATTTGTAGGTATATTTATTATATTGTATGGATATGTATGTATTTATATATATATATGTATGTATATGTATGTATATATATTTATATATGTATGTTTATCTATGATTATATATTTTATATATATGTTCTGTATATGTATGTAATATATTTTTAAATTTGTATGAGTAATGTTTGTATATATATATATATATGTATGTAGATGTTTGTTTATAATATATATATTTGTTGTATATGTTGTTTTTATGTATGTATATGTATGTATATATTTATTTATATGTATGTAGTTTGTATGTTTGATATTATATATATAATGTTTGTTGATGTATGTATATATTATATAGTTTAGGGAGGTTTATGGAGGTTGATTATATGATATTTTTGTAGGGATATGGTATGTATAGTATCATTTTATTGGTATTTTTATGATGTTTTGTTTTGTTTTATGGATGGTTTTGGTGGGATGAATATTTTTATAGATGTTTGGTTTTGTATGTATTTATATATATATGTATGTATATGTATGTATATTTTTTATATATATATGTTTGTTTATGTATCGTATATATATATACATATGTATGTCGTT